>NW_026915356.1:0-4651 GCF_034315485.1 Pezoporus occidentalis
ACCGGCTCCGTGATGGAGAACAGGGACACGGCCCTTTGCACTGGGGGGGTGGCACGTCAGCACCCCAAAACCAGACCAAACCAGCCCAAAATAACCCAAAACCAGCCCAAAACAACCAAAATACCCCCAAACCAGCCCAAAACACTCCGAAAAACTGCTACAACACCCCAAAACACTCCGAAACACCCCAAAACCACCCCAGAACCACCCCAAAACACCTCTGAAACAGCTCAAACCCCCCCAAACCCCCTCCACAACAGTTTAACACCCCCAAAACACCCTCAAACAACCCCAAACACCCTCCAAACAGGGGGTAGCGAAGGGGAAAGCTTGGAGCAAACCAACAGGGCTTGAGCTCAGAAGCAACCCAATGGCTCCTTCCTCCTGCTCTTTCCTGTCACTGTCTGCTCCCCTGAGCAAAGCACTCAAGTAGGGTGACACAAATGAGGTCACAAAGGGCCCCGTTTTGACCCGTTGCCATGGTGACCCAGCTGGGTTCTAGACTGAGGCTGTGGGAGAGCCTGCTGCAGGGCCATGAGCTGGGGCTGTCACCCAAAGCAGCATCCCTGCACCCCAACATGCTGGGTGTGGGGACCCTTCCTTATGGGGCTCAAGAAAGATGGGGTTTGGGGTCATTTAGGGGTGCCAGCAGTGTTGGGAGGGATGGAGATGCCCGTGGTTGATTGGGGTACCATGGAGTTTTGGGGTTGTTTCAGGATGTTTTTGGGGTGTTAAACTGTTGTGGAGGGGGTTTGGGCTGGTTTTGGGGTGCTTTGAGCTGTTTCAGGGCTGTTTGGGGTGTTTGAGTCTGCTTTGTGGGTGTTTCGGGAGGTTTGGGGTGTTTGGGGCTGTTTTGCGAATATTTTGGGCTGGTTTGGGGGTGTTTCAGAGTGTTTTGGGGTGTTGTACGGGTGTTTCAGAGTGTTTTGGGGTGTTTTGGGCTGGTTTTGGGATGTTTTGGGCTGGTTTGGGGATGTTTTGGGCTGGTTTGGGGGTATTTTGGTTGTTTTGGGCTGGTTTTGTGGTATTTTGGTTGTTTTGGGCTGGTTTTGGGGTGCTGACGTGCCACCCCCCCAGTGCAAAGGGCCGTGTCCCTGCTCTCCCTCATGGAGCCGGTGCTGAGCCCTGACACCCACCCGGAGAGGCCGCGGGGGGGCGCCCCCCCCATCAGGTACAGGGACCCCCCCATATGGAGACCCCCCCCCATGTCCCCCTTGTATGTGGGGCTGGGACCCCCACATGTGGGTCTGGGATCCTCCCCCAATATGGGGACACCCCAGTGCCCCCCCCCATTGCCCTTTGCCCCCCCCCCCCCCCCCCCAGCCTTGGACCTACCCCAGAAGGTGTCGCAGCTCGAGGCCAGGCTAAAGCAGCTCCACAGCGACCTCCAGAAGGTACCATTTTGGGGGGGGGGTTGGGGTGATTTGGGGCTGTTTTGGGTTCTCACTGGGTGCCACCCATAGGAGAAGCAGGACAAGGTGGTTTGGGGTGGTTTTTGAGGTGTTTTGGGGCAGTTTTGTGTCTCTTTTGGGGCTCTGACCCTGTATCCCACAGGAGAAGCAGGACAAGGTGATTTTGGGCTGGGTTGGTTTTGCCCTGTTTTAAGGCTGTTTTGGAGTTCTGACCCTGTATGCTATAGGAGAAGGAGGACAAGGTGATTTTGGTGGGTTTGGGTTGTTTCTGTCCGGTTTTGGGGCTGTTTGGGGGCTCTGACCCTGTATCCCGCAGGAAAAGTTGATTTTGGGGTGGTTTTAGGGTGGTTTAGGGGAGGTTTTGAATGGTTTTGGTTTTTTTTTGTCCTGTTTTAGGGCAGTTTTGGAGTTCTGACCCTGTGTCCCATAGAAGAAGGAGGAAAATGTGACCTTAGGGTCGTTTTGGGGGGTTTTTGGGTTGTTTTTGTCCTGTTTTAAGTCTTCTTCAGGGCTCTTTGTATCCCTCAGGAGAAGCAGGAGAAGGTGATTTTGGGGTGGTTTTGGCCTGTTTTGGAGTTTGCTTTGTGTGTTTTGGTCTGGTTTTCATCTGTTTTTGGCCTGTTTTGGGGCTCTGACCCTGTATCCCATAGCAGAAGCAGGACAAGGTGGTTTTGGGCTGGGTTTTGGGGTGTTTTGGGTTCTTTTAGGGCTGTTTTGGGGCTCTGACCCGGTATTCTTCATGAGAAGCAAGAGAAGGTGGTTTTGGGTGGTTTTGGGATGTTTTTGTCCTTTTTTGGTTCTGTTTTGTTGCTCTGACGTGTGTCCAATACGAGAAGCAGGACAAGGTGGTTTTGGGCTGGGTTTTGGTGTGTTTTGGGTTGGTTTTGTCCTGTTTTGGGTCTGTTTTGGGGTTCTGACCCTGTATCCCATAGGAGAAGCAGGACAAGGTGGTTTTGGGGTGGGGTGTTTTGGGTTGTTTTTGGCCTGTTTTGGGTCTGTTTTGGGGCTCTGACCCTGTATCCCATAGGAGAAGCAGGAGAAGGTGATTTTGGGGTGGTTTTAGGGTGGTTTGGGGGTGGTTTTGAATGGTTTTGGGTTGGTTTTGTCCTGTTTTAGGGCTGTTTTGGGGTTCTGACCCTGTGTCCCATAGGAGAAGCAGGACAGGGTGGTTTTTGGGGTGTTTTGGGGCTGTTTTGGTGGTTTTTGACAGTTTTTAGCCTGTTTTGGGGCTGTTTGGGGGCTCTGACCCTGTATCCCATAGCAAAAGCAGGACAAGGTGGTTTTGGGCTGGGTTTTGGGGTGTTTTGGGTTGTTTTTGGCTTGCTTTGGGTCTGTTTTGGGGCTCTGACCCTGTATCCCATAGGAGAAGCAGGAGAAGAAGGTGGGTTTGATGTGATTTTGTCCTGTTTTGGGGTGTTTTGGGGCTGTGAAACTCTATCCCCGAGGAGAAGCAGGACAAGGTGGTTTTGGCTGTTTTGGAGCTGGTTTTGGGGTGTTTTGGGTTGTTTTAGGCCTGTTTTGGGACTGTTTTTAGGCTCTGACCCTGTATCCCATAGCAGAAGCAGGATAAGGTGGTTTTGGGGTGGTATTGTCCTGTTTTCAGGGTGTTTTGGTGCTCTAACCCTGTATCCCACAGGAGAAGCAGGACAATGTGACCTTGGGGTGGTTTTGGGGGTGTTTTGGGGTGTTTTTGTCCTGTTTTGGGTCTGTTTTGGGGGTCTGACCCTGTATCCCACAGGAGAAGCAGGACAAGCTGATTTTGGGATGGTTTTGGCCTGTTTTGGGGTTTGCTTTGTGTGATTTGGGCTGGTTTTCGCCTGGTTTTGGCCTGTTTTGGGGCTGGTTTTGGTCTCTGACCTGTGTCCCATAGGAGAAGGAGGACAAGGTGATTTTTGGTGTGGTTTTGGCCTCTTTTGGGGGTTGTTTTGGCCTGGTTTTAGCCTGTTTTTGTCTTGTTTTGAGGCTGTTTTGGGGCTTTGACCCTGAATGCCATAAGAGAAGCTGGAGAAGGTGGTTTTGGTTTTTTTGTTTTTTTTTTTTTTTTTTTTCCGGGGCTTTTTTGAGTTGTTTTTTTGTTGTTTTTTTTTCCCTGTTTTGGGGCTGTTTTGGGGCTCTGACCCTGTATCCCATAGAAGAAGTAGGACAAGGTGGTTTTGGCCTCTTTTTTGGGGTGTTTTGGGGCTGTTTTGGGGCTCTGACCCTGTATGCCACAGGAGAAGCAGGACAAAGTGACCTTGGGGTGGTTTTTGGGGTGTTTTGGGTTGTTTTTGTCCTGTTTTGGGTCTGTTTTGGGGCTCTGACCCTGTATCCCATAGCAAAAGCAGGACAAGGTGGTTTTGGGCTGGGTTTTGGGGTGTTTTGGGTTGGTTTTGGCTTGTTTTGGTGCTGTTTTGAGGTTCTGACCCTGTATCTCATAGGAGAAGCAGGACAAGGTGGTTTTGGGGTGGTTTTAGGATGGTTTGGGGGTGGTTTTGGGTTGGTTTTGTCCTTTTTCAGGGCTGTTTTGCAGTTCTGACCCTGTGTCCCATAGGAGAAGCAGGACAAGGTTTTTATGGGGTTGTTCTGTAGTATTTTTGGGGTGTTTTGGTGCTCTGACCCTGTATCCCACAGGAAAAGCAGGACAATGTGACCTTGGGTTGTTTTTGGGGTGTTTTGGGTTATTTTTGTCCTGTTTTGGGGCTCTGATCCTGTATCCCACAGGGGAAGCAGGACAAGGTGATTTTGGGATGGTTTTGGCCTGTTTTGGGGTTTGCTTTGTGTGTTTTGGGCTGGTTTTTGCCTGTTTTGGGACTGTTTTGTGTCTGTTTTGGGGCTCTGACCCTGTATCCCATAGCAAAAGCAGGACAAGGTGGTTTTGGGCTGGGTTTTGGGGTGTTTTGGGTTGTTTTTGTCATGTTTTGGTGCTGTTTTGAGGCTCTGACCCAGTATCCTCTAGGAGAAACAGGACAAGGGGGGTTTAGGCTGGTTTTGGGATGCTTTGGGGGTGGTTTTGAATGGTTTTGGGTTGGTTTTATCCTTTTTTAGGGCTGTTTTGCACTTCTGACCCTGCGTCCCATAGGCAAAGCAGGACAAGGTGGTTTTTGGGGTGTTTTGGGGCTGTTTTGCTGGGTTTTGACAGTTTTTTGTCCTGTTTTGGTGCTGTTTGGGGGCTCTGACCCTGTATCCCATAGGAGAAGCAGGACAGGGTGGTTTTTGGGTGGTTTTAGGATGGTTTGGGGGTGGTTTTGAATGGTTTTGGG
>NW_026915357.1:0-4622 GCF_034315485.1 Pezoporus occidentalis
ATGGGGAGGGATTTGTTTTAACATTTTTCAAGGTTTCAGAGAGCTGAGCTACAAATCAGTGCAGTGATGTACGCATTTTGCCTGACAAATAAACCCCCACTTTACTCACAAAACACATTCCTAGATTTTTGTTTTGTTTTGTGCTTTCCTTTTCACTTATAATTGAACAGTCTGGACATTAGGAGATGGTAGTGAAAACATTGTGCACAGAACCTAAACGTAGATCTCAGTTACTTGAAACTAAAAAAGCTAAAAAATCCAATCGCCCCTCATGATCTGCAAAAATACATGCAGGCAGAATTTCCATGTCCCATCACTGATTTTAATGGGAGACAATCTGCATGGAACTATCTGCAGCCACAAGACTAGGGCCTTCTGAAGGGTACTGAAGAACTTCACATGTTTTGAAGAGATGGAATGAGTAAAGAGAAAAGTTAAAGCTTTACTAGTAATAAAATATTAAACAGCATAGTTGTGATTCTTGCTGTCTGACTGCATCCTGAATTAAAATCCGATTCAAGGGGTATAGCGTTTACCTTCTTTGCCAATTTAGTAATCAGGATATGAAGCAGAACCCCCAGGAAAATAAAAACACTGATTAAGGCTAATTGGGACTTGAAATTCTTCCCATATTTACTATCTCGAGTAATTTCATTTCACACTCCCAAGTGCTAACTTACATCAAAGCCTGTAGAAATTTATATAAACTGTAAGCTCAGAGATGAAAATGTTGCTTTACATTTGGTGCAAGTTTATTGGGCATTTGTCATTTTACTGTTATTTTTCTCTTGTGGGAGATGCTAGGTAACAGCAAGACAGAAGAACAGAACTGGATATTACATGCAATCTACATTTGTACATCCACGTCACTGCAATGGTAAGTTTCAGAAAAAAAACACTTTTTTTCTTTTCCTTTAAGTATTTTTGAATGCTGTCGGTACAGATTACTTTTGACCAAAATGAGGCTGAATGCCATTCTCTTGACAAGATTTTTTTCAGCATATACAGTGAACCAACTGCAGACATAAATTGTGTACAAGCTTGGGTTTTTCTTTCCCAGTGGGAGTGGCAACTGAAATCTGGACCTTTGCCACACTGGTTGTGCAATTCAGATCACAGTACTTACAGAGACGAGAGGGTCAGCGCACCAGCATACTAATGCATCTGACCACTAGGCTATTGTTAGTATTTTATAAATTAAAGCAAAATCTTAGTTTCATGCCAGAAATACCATTCCACATAATTTTATGTTTGAAGCATAATGTCCAGCCTTGCCACCTCAGTGACAGTTTTGTATGGCATTGGAAAGAAGACAAACATTTCCTACATTATTTTCCTTTTTTTTTCTTTTTTTTTTCTTTTTCTGTAGCCTATGAGTATACAACTCCGTGGCTTTCAGTTGTGCATGAGAATTACCTGATAGTTTGCTACAGTCAGCTTCAGGTTAAGACAAAAGAGAAATTAACAATGCAGTAACATGAACCCCAGCCTGAATAAATCATTGTTGCATGTCGTGGTTTAAACCCAGTCAGGTAACTCGTTCGCTCACTTCCCCCCCTTTCTTGCCCTCCCCCTGCTCTCGGAGGGACGGAGAGGAGAATCGAAAAGAATGCAACTCCCACGGGTTGAGATAAGAACAGTTTAGTAACTAAGGTATAACACAAATCACTACTGCTACCACCAATGATAATAATGATAAAGGAAATAACAAGGGAAGAGAATACATCATCTCACCACCAGCCGACCGATAACTCGCCCCCCCAGCCCGACCAAGCTCTAACCGATACCTCCTCCAACCCTGCAGTCTCCCAGCCCTTCCGGCTAACTCCCAGTTACATCCTGGGCATGACGTGCTGTGGTATGGAATACTTCTTTGGTCAGTTTGGGTCAGGTGTCCTGTCTCTGCTTCCTCCTGGCTCCCCTCCTCCCTGGCAGAGCATAAGGCTCACAAAGTCCTTGGCCAAACCAAAACATCGCTTGTTATCAGCTCTGTTCCCGAGCTGAAAGTCAAAACATTGCACTGCACGAGCTACCAAGAAGGGGAAAAATGACTGCTACTGCTGAACCCAGGACATTATCCACCCCTTATTCCATACCATTCACGTCATGCTCAGATCCCACATTTTCAATATACTCTTATCTTAGTGCATGGACCAGTCCCTATAAAGCTGCTGAGTCCATCTGGTCCATGATGTCAGGCTCCATCTCTTGTAACAGTCTTCCAGAGCAGGAGAGACTGTGTGCAGTGTTCACACTCGTGAATAACCTGGGCAATAGTGTCCATAGCTAAGTCCACCCCTCGATCATGAGTGCATCTCTGTGTTGCATCTCTGCTCGGATGGCCTGAAGTGCCATGGGCCCACCAGGCTTAAAATAATTCACTGTCCCCTTAAGCAGTTTCTGCAGCTTGTTGCTGGGGACTCCATACAGCTGCCTTCCATCTCCGATGCTTCCAAAGCACTGGAGGGGCCCAGTGGACTAGATACTTGCCCATACTGTCCCACACACCCTGCCAGTCATCACTGTCCAGCCTTGGAGAAAACCTTTTGGTCCCCCTATATCCTCGTCTAACCCCAGACAAGACCCAAACCTGACTCTGCTTAACTTTTGAGATCAGACAAAATGGTTGTGGGTAGAACACAGCCTGTGTGTGTGCCAACATGCTGATCCCCATCACAATCAGCAGGCAGGTCCCAAGGATACCCAAAGGCCATTCAAAACCTTCAGAACTCTCAAACGATGCTGCTGTACTTGTCACTGGGGCTGGTGTAGCTGCTGTGCTTGCCGGCTCTCCCACCACCAGCTTCTCTTTTCCTGAGTCCAGCTCTTCCTCCTCTGCCTTGCTGGGAAATGCTGCGTGGTCTCCTGCATCCTCCTGGGGCTCGGCGGGCGGCTGCCAGGGAATGCTCTCGGCCGTCGCGGGGCTGGGCTCGGCCGCGGGGCTCGGCTCCTCCGCGGGGCTCGGCTCCTCCGCGGGGCTCGGCTCTTCCGCGGGGCTCGGCTCCTCCACCGCCTTCTCCCGCTGCTCGGCAGCCGCCTCCTTCCTCTCCTCGACCGCCCCGACCTCCTCCACCGGCAGCCGTCCCCTCGCGGCCTCCGGCCCCGCTCCCGCCGCCGCTTGGTCCCCGGGGCCGCTCTCCCGGGCCGGTTCGGCTGCCGCCGGCTCCCGAGGCCGCTCCCCCTCTGCTCCCCGCAGCCTCACGAAGATGGAGAGTAGGGTGAGGGCCAGGACGGTGAAGAGCAGCCGGACGGCCAGGTACAAGTCCACGGCCACGTCCGTCCCGCCCTGCTGCTGGAGCCCGCCCGTATTACAAGCCATTCCCATAAAGCACAGTGAGACAAGAACCTTAGCCCAGGCCCCATACTTGATAAACACTATCACAGCAAATACCGGCTCTACGTAAGTTACAACATTCTGAAGCTGTGAGATCAAGCAAAACAACTCTGAGAGCCAATAAATCAGCATTGTGACCAGTGACTATTAATCCAGTCAGATCTGTCGTTATCTCAACCCTTCGTGCCCCACGTTGGGCGCCAAAAAGAACTGCTGTGGTTTAAACCCAGTCAGGTAATTCGTTCGCTCACTTCCCCCCCTTTTCTTGCCCTCCCCCTGCTCGCGGAGGGACGGAGAGGAAAATCGAAAAGAATGCAACTCCCACAGGTTGAGATAAGAACAGTTTAGTAACTAAGGTATAACACAGATCACTACTGCTACCACCAATGATAATAATGATAAAGGAAATAACAAGGGAAGAGAATACATCATCTCACCACCAGCCGACCGATAACTCGCCCCCCCCAGCCCGACCAAGCTCTGACCGATACCTCCTCCAACCCTGCAGTCTCCCAGCCCTTCCGGCTAACTCCCCGTTACCTCCTGGGCATGACGTGCTGTGGTATGGAATACCTCTTTGGTCAGTTTGGGTCAGGTGTCCTGTCTCTGCTTCCTCCTGGCTCCCCTCCTCCCTGGCAGAGCATAAGGCTCACAAAGTCCTTGGCCAAACCAAAACATTCTTGTTATCAGCTCTGTTCCCGAGCTGAAAGTCAAAACACTGCACTGCACCAGCTACCAAGAAGGAGAAACATGACTGCTACTGCTGAACCCAGGACATGTGCTGGAATCACACAAGCTTGCTCTAAGGTTAGAGAGCTGAGAGCACCATGTCCTGAAACATTTCCCCTCTTAGTTGTGAGCAGTGTTTGATTCATAACCCAGATCTTGTTTAAAGAGTTGGCTTCTCTCTGATTTCTATTTGTGTCACTTCAAATCCTACTGCTGCAATAGGAAGCAAAAGAATTCTCTGGACTCCACCTCGAGAAGGCAGAGTCTTAAATGCCTGAAGCACACCTCCTCTCACCCTGAGACACATCCCTTAATTCTGGGTGCCTCAGAGGGTTAGACAACAATTAAACCAGCCCAGCGGTGGTGGATGGTTACACACAGCAGGCCCTGTCTCCTCCAGCTGAAACCAAGAGTTCTGTGGAGGGAGAGGAAGACAAAGGGAAGGTATCCCTCAGCCGTGGCGTCTGGAGGTTTGCACAGGGACAGGGGAATTGGCTTCAGGTCCCACAGCTTTGACACAGCCTCAGAATCCAGACCCAGATAGTCAGAGATGATGTTC
>NW_026915358.1:0-4816 GCF_034315485.1 Pezoporus occidentalis
GCTGTAAGATATAGATATACTGTTGTCTTTTACTCATATTTCTCCTGCTGCTCATAATTCTGCTTTTTCCCCAAAGACTCTTCAGAGAGCTTTACTGTTTCCCCTTTTCCCCTTTTTTTTGGGGGTTTAAAGGATGTCTGCAACATCCTTGCTGCAGAGCTTTGGTGATGACAGTTCCTTTGTGGAGAAGATTTAGGGGGAGGGGAGGTTAAAATGTTTTAGACTACATCTCTGTTAAAAGAGAGAATACATATAGAAACCTTATAACAGAGCATCAGGGAGTTTTTTGGCAAATCCCTTCTTAATGAGCAGAAAGGACTGTTTCTTCTGCAGCTTAAAGTGTAGATGCTGATGTCAGGAGAGGGTTTTCTTTACTCTCTCTGCCACTGATTATCCATGTTGTATCTGGCCAACTGCTATTCCCCTAAAAAACTGCTGAAAAGGGACTGGACATTTAAAAAAAATACTGCTGTGCCATAGAGAAACTATTTTGTGGTTTGAGTTTTTCTGTTATGATTATATGCTACTGTTTCGTTATTAAATTTTCATCTGTCTGCTACTGCAAATTGCAAAACAGATGAATTAATTTAGATAACAGAAACAGTAGTTAAACAAACAGAAAGAGCTCAAACCACAAAGGACTGCAGCCTATGGCGGGTTTTTTTTAAGTGTAGCCCCTTTTTCAGCAGTATTTTTGGGGGAATAGCAGTTCCCAGATACAGACATGGATAATCAGTGGGGAGAAAAGAAAACCCTGCTCCTGACATCAGCATCTACACTTTAAGCTGCAGAAAAAACAGCTGCCTTGTTTTAAAAAGGGATTTCCAAAAACACTCCCTGATGCTCTGTTATGAAGGTAGTACTATATGTATTCTCTCTTTAACAAATTAGTTAAAAGCATTCATTTGCCTCCCATCCCCCAAATCTTCTCCACAAAGGACCTTCATCACCAAACTCTGCAGCAAGGATGTTGCAGACATCCTTTAAACCCCAAAGAAAGGGAAAGGGAAGCAGTAAAACCTCTGAAACTTTTTGGTGGAACAAGCGAATTATGAGCAGCAGGAGAAAAATTTAGTAATTAAGACAACAGTATATCTATATCTTACAGCTGACAGAGTGAACTCAAGTTTCTTGGGCAAAATGTTAGCAGAAAGGAAAAAAAATGAGCAGGCTGTTCTAATGTTACTGTTGAAAAGCCAGCCTGGAAAAGGGCTAAAGGGACAATTTCATTAAAAAAAAGGAAGTTGGTTGGGTTAAGACAGCAGTTAGATGCAGACTTGTAACATTAAAGGAACAGGTCAACAGCTATCTGTAACGAGACAAGCAATCTTTTGGGGGAGTCAAACAATGTGACACTTGCTGTTCTTAACAGAAAGCACTCTTAAATTATCTATTGGTGGGTTATACAGAAAATTAGAACTGCAGAATTGCACTGCAGCACAAACCAAAGCCTGGGTGGATCGAGGCTGCAGAAAAGCAGGGGAGAGCAGGTCACAATGTTTTCCAACAAGCTTCCCAAAATAATGGCTGGTTTTAGGCAGTCACCTTCACCCAGAGTCGGCACTGTGGTCATGGCACAGCATTTGCTCCCGCCCGTGATGCAACCAGCATGTCCCTGCCAGCTCCGGTGCAAGGACCCAAGTTGACAGGGCTGTAACCACTGCACAAAGGGCCGGACCCACTCCCATGCCACAGCTCCTCTGACAAGTGCATAAACTCGATTCCACTCCTTCCTCCAGTCCCAGCACTCGGCATCTCCAGCGTTTCCCCCCAGCTGGCAGGACGGCCCTTTGTGGCTACAGCAGCATGGTTTATGCAGCCCGAGGCTGTGTTTTCCATCTAGTATATATAAGTGAATTAGTGGAAAATTTAAGTTTACACAAATCACAGCGCCACACAGGGTTTTTGTCATGGCCAGGCAGCCTGTTCTCAGGGCTGGAGCAGCATAATGAGGTGCAGTAAAGAAACTGCGGCTGCATCCATGGTTCCTGTATTACAGCTGGGTTTAGAGCTGGGAAGGGAAGTGCTGTTAGACAAGGGGGGGGGAAAAAGACCAACAGCAGCTCCCATATCTACAAAGATCAAATGTATGGCCGGTGCAGTCACCTGGGGCTTGCAGCCGAAAAGGCTGATGCACGGATATTCGGAAAGGACAGCCTTCCTCCCTCGCCTCCCAGGCTCCATCTGTGTGAAGGAGGAGATGGGAATTACACAGAGTGCAATATTTGCACTGGAAATGGCAGAGGGGTTCTCCAAATTTACATTATTGTAAACAAGAGCAGCATTTGTCCAAATGATAAGAGCCTCAGCAAAGGCAGAGCCAGAGGGCACCAAATAGGTCAAGCTGCAACTGCTGTTGCCACCCAAGAGGAGCTACATGTCTCAGCAGGATGGGGACAGGGGAGCTGGAAGTGCCAAAATCTCTCATTATAGTTTTCAAGTGATTGCCCCTTTATGCCTCCAGCAATATTCAGTACATCCAAGTTTCTAGACACGCTCTGGCCAGTGCCCCAGCAGTTACTCATTCCTTTCTTTATTTGCACCTACAAGACCCAGCCCCTTTTCAAGCATTTGTGTGTCCCTACCAACAGCAACAACACTCGTTTACATTAAAAATACACCTGGACTACATGTTTTACAGTGAAGTACAACATAGGTATTCCCTATCTCTTTCCTTTTCTACTTTCTCAGCCAGTGCTGCAGTGAGTGATGGATCATGTCATTCCTAAACACTCCATCACTTATTTGGTGTAGAAGGTCTCAGTGTGAAGGGGTTTCTTGCTACAGACTATTTCTGCCTCTTTCTCTACTATAAGGAAGCATGTATGCCTGTGCAATAAGCCTGCGGCACCCTTTTTATATGCAATGTTGAGGAGAAGCCTGCCCTCCGCATATTTCAAATCACAAACTTAATGGCTCTTAAAATACACACTTATATTCAGCCCATAAATCAAAATAGATAGTCAAATCCTGCTTATAGATCTAAATCCTTCTTATACTCTTGTGTAGCTCCATTATGTATCTAAGGTGTATACTGCCTATATATTTCTCCTCCAGCTTCAGCCACATCCTGCCAAATTAAGAGCACCAGTGTGTAGCCCTTAAAAATTCAAAAATTTTTCACTTTCCTGAGCAGTAAAATGCATCTAAAATTAGGAAAAATGGCCACCTGTCATTTTGTTGACTTGCCAATAGTTTATTTACTCATTCATCCCACATAGCAATTGTTTCATGGAAATGCAAAAACATTTAATATTCCACCGCAACACCAGGCAGTTACCTGTGTCTTGCCCCTGTGCCAAGCAAAGACAATCACAAGGCTGAAATGGCTCATCAGCTGCTTTTTGTATAAAGGTGAGCATCTTTACAATTCTTTGGGATATATATTGTTAGAAACTGAGCTCAGAATTCCATATTATTATCATGTTATAGACAGCATTCCTTTGATAAAAGGTCAAAGGTCAGGAAGACAAGAAAAATAAGGAAATAAAATCCCGCAACAGTCAGATCTTTGCTGGCATAATTGGACACTGAAGTCCACGGAAATGTGTCCATTAGCAGGAGTGGGTGATCTGACCCATATGCTTCCACTTTCAAGTGTAAAGATTAAAACAACATGCCTAACAGCAGAAATGGGTTATCTTACATTTCAGAGAGGCTTGGTTTGCCTAAAATTCTGTAGAAATGTTCAGCCTGCCATCATAAAGACTTAAAGGCTGTTTACCCAAACTCCTCAATAGCTCCTTCTAAAAAAGGGCGATGAGCAACCACAGATTTTAATGTAATCTGTTCATAGTTTTAGAACAATTTCCAGAATAAACATTTTTTACATGTCCTGAGCCTTAGCATTCTCACTTTGATCATCTCCCATCACGTTATGGTTCAGAACAGAACGTGGTGGAGCCACACTAACGAATCTGCCACAAATGACATCAGAAAGCCAAGTGACCTGAAAAAAAAAAAGTGCTCTATTTGAGCTCCATGCTTTTCTTGAACATTTTGGGGTTCATTTTTTTTTTTTACATTTTAATTAATGTTTTACTTTCACTGGATTTATTTTGCTTTCATGAAAGCTAGGAACTTGTTCTTAAAAAAAAACACCTCTATTGAAAACAAAAGGAGTCTTATTTAACCAAGGCAAGACTGTAAGAGGTCCTCAGATAACAATAGCTAACAATTCTTTCTGGGGCTGAACAGTTTAAAAACGAAACACTTTTTTTAGGAGTTTAACTCTAAATAATAATTGTGGATTTTGTAGCCTTTTGGAAGGGAGAGATTGGTCTTTGACAGAGTTTATATTACTAACCTGATGAGTGCAGACAGCTGCAAAAATGAAGTGATATCACTGATAAAAATATTCTTTCTACATTTAGGCAGGAGGAATTGCATATAGCAAAGGGCAAATCCCCGGCCTCGTGCGTGTGGCAGTCCTTACCTACAAAGACAGGGACATGTACATGGCACTACTATACAGACATAGTATATATTTACTTGTAATGTGTTGTAGCTCTTTTGCTTTCATTTCAAACATAGAGCTTGCATTCCTTTAATAAACTTGATCTACACAGTAGCATTTATTGCCTTTTTAACACAAAGCCATGGTGGAACTTGCAAATAACTTGGTGAAAAAGAAATTTGTAATGATACCCGCCTTTTCTTCCCATCTGATGTAGAAATAGATAATTTCTAGCACTAAAAGTGATTAAATTTGGTTCATTTCCAACTTGTATTTTAACAATGCATTACCTCCTGAATTGCTGCATAAATATTAATAGGCAGCCTGATATGGAACTTTTGCCCTAATGCCCTTGGAGAA
>NW_026915359.1:0-3737 GCF_034315485.1 Pezoporus occidentalis
ACTGTCAGCACAGAATGAACAGTGGCATCTGCTCCCACAGCAGAAGAACCAGCAGGGAAAGCTAGTGCTGGGCCTCTTCAGCACACAGGCTGCTTTGCAACGGTGTCACCATATTGCAGTCTCTCCTCGGTTTCATACCTAAAACTCCATTTGAATCCAAATTCTCAGCTGGTCGCTTTCAGTTGCCCAGCAGCACAGTGAGTACAGCACGAACGTTTGGCTTCTGCTCCCACAGCAGAAGAGCCAGGATTGAAAGCTTGTGCTGGACCTGTTCAGCACACAATCACCTTTACATTGGTGCATCCATCGTTGCTTTCACTGCTCCCTTTCATACAGGAAAAGCATTTGAATGGAATCAGTTCAGAGCCTGCTCTCTGCTGGCAGCAACACAGTCAGCACAGAATGAACAGTGGCATCTGCTCCCACAGCAGAAGAACCAGCAGGGAAAGCTAGTGCTGGGCCTCTTCAGCACACAGGCTGCTTTGCAACGGTGTCACCATCATTGCAGTCTCTCCTCGGTTTCATACCTAAAACTCCATTTGAATCCAAATTCTCAGCTGGTCGCTTTCAGTTGCCCAGCAGCACAGTGAGTACAGCACGAACGTTTGTGCTCCCACAACAGAAGTGTCAGGATTGAAAGCTGGTGCTGGACCTGTTCAGCACACAATCACCTTTACATTGGTGCATCCATCGTTGCTTTCACTGCTCCCTTTCATACAGGAAAAGCATTTGAATGGAATCAGTTCAGAGCCTGCTCTCTGCTGGCAGCAACACAGTCAGCACAGAAAGAACAGTGGCATCTGCTCCCACAGCAGAAGAACCAGCAGGGAAAGCTAGTGCTGGGCCTCTTCAGCACACAGGCTGCTTTGCAACGGTGTCACCATCATTGCAGTCTCTCCTCGGTTTCATACCTAAAACTCCATTTGAATCCAAATTCTCAGCTGGTCGCTTTCAGTTGCCCAGCAGCACAGTGAGTACAGCACGAACGTTTGGCTTCTGCTCCCACAGCAGAAGAGCCAGGATTGAAAGCTTGTGCTGGACCTGTTCAGCACACAATCACCTTTACATTGGTGCATCCATCGTTGCTTTCACTGCTCCCTTTCATACAGGAAAAGCATTTGAATGGAATCAGTTCAGAGCCTGCTCTCTGCTGGCAGCAACACAGTCAGCACAGAATGAACAGTGGCATCTGCTCCCACAGCAGAAGAACCAGCAGGGAAAGCTAGTGCTGGGCCTCTTCAGCACACAGGCTGCTTTGCAACGGTGTCACCATCATTGCAGTCTCTCCTCGGTTTCATACCTAAAACTCCATTTGAATCCAAATTCTCAGCTGGTCGCTTTCAGTTGCCCAGCAGCACAGTGAGTACAGCACGAACGTTTGGCTTCTGCTCCCACAGCAGAAGAGCCAGGATTGAAAGCTTGTGCTGGACCTGTTCAGCACACAATCACCTTTACATTGGTGCATCCATCGTTGCTTTCACTGCTCCCTTTCATACAGGAAAAGCATTTGAATGGAATCAGTTCAGAGCCTGCTCTCTGCTGGCAGCAACACAGTCAGCACAGAAAGAACAGTGGCATCTGCTCCCACAGCAGAAGAACCAGCAGGGAAAGCTAGTGCTGGGCCTCTTCAGCACACAGGCTGCTTTGCAACGGTGTCACCATCATTGCAGTCTCTCCTCGGTTTCATACCTAAAACTCCATTTGAATCCAAATTCTCAGCTGGTCGCTTTCAGTTGCCCAGCAGCACAGTGAGTACAGCACGAACGTTTGGCTTCTGCTCCCACAGCAGAAGAGCCAGGATTGAAAGCTTGTGCTGGACCTGTTCAGCACACAATCACCTTTACATTGGTGCATCCATCGTTGCTTTCACTGCTCCCTTTCATACAGGAAAAGCATTTGAATGGAATCAGTTCAGAGCCTGCTCTCTGCTGCGCAGCAACACTGTCAGCACAGAATGAACAGTGGCATCTGCTCCCACAGCAGAAGAACCAGCAGGGAAAGCTAGTGCTGGGCCTCTTCAGCACACAGGCTGCTTTGCAACGGTGTCACCATCATTGCAGTCTCTCCTCGGTTTCATACCTAAAACTCCATTTGAATCCAAATTCTCAGCTGGTCGCTTTCAGTTGCCCAGCAGCACAGTGAGTACAGCACGAACGTTTGGCTTCTCCTCCCACAACAGAAGTGTCAGGATTGAAAGCTGGTGCTGGACCTGTTCAGCACACAATCACCTTTACATTGGTGCATCCATCGTTGCTTTCACTGCTCCCTTTCATACAGGAAAAGCATTTGAATGGAATCAGTTCAGAGCCTGCTCTCTGCTGGCAGCAACACAGTCAGCACAGAAAGAACAGTGGCATCTGCTCCCACAGCAGAAGAACCAGCAGGGAAAGCTAGTGCTGGGCCTCTTCAGCACACAGGCTGCTTTGCAACGGTGTCACCATCATTGCAGTCTCTCCTCGGTTTCATACCTAAAACTCCATTTGAATCCAAATTCTCAGCTGGTCGCTTTCAGTTGCCCAGCAGCACAGTGAGTACAGCACGAACGTTTGGCTTCTGCTCCCACAGCAGAAGAGCCAGGATTGAAAGCTTGTGCTGGACCTGTTCAGCACACAATCACCTTTACATTGGTGCATCCATCGTTGCTTTCACTGCTCCCTTTCATACAGGAAAAGCATTTGAATGGAATCAGTTCAGAGCCTGCTCTCTGCTGCGCAGCAACACTGTCAGCACAGAATGAACAGTGGCATCTGCTCCCACAGCAGAAGAACCAGCAGGGAAAGCTAGTGCTGGGCCTCTTCAGCACACAGGCTGCTTTGCAACGGTGTCACCATCATTGCAGTCTCTCCTCGGTTTCATACCTAAAACTCCATTTGAATCCAAATTCTCAGCTGGTCGCTTTCAGTTGCCCAGCAGCACAGTGAGTACAGCACGAACGTTTGGCTTCTCCTCCCACAACAGAAGTGTCAGGATTGAAAGCTGGTGCTGGACCTGTTCAGCACACAATCACCTTTACATTGGTGCATCCATCGTTGCTTTCACTGCTCCCTTTCATACAGGAAAAGCATTTGAATGGAATCAGTTCAGAGCCTGCTCTCTGCTGGCAGCAACACAGTCAGCACAGAAAGAACAGTGGCATCTGCTCCCACAGCAGAAGAACCAGCAGGGAAAGCTAGTGCTGGGCCTCTTCAGCACACAGGCTGCTTTGCAACGGTGTCACCATCATTGCAGTCTCTCCTCGGTTTCATACCTAAAACTCCATTTGAATCCAAATTCTCAGCTGGTCGCTTTCAGTTGCCCAGCAGCACAGTGAGTACAGCACGAACGTTTGGCTTCTGCTCCCACAGCAGAAGAGCCAGGATTGAAAGCTTGTGCTGGACCTGTTCAGCACACAATCACCTTTACATTGGTGCATCCATCGTTGCTTTCACTGCTCCCTTTCATACAGGAAAAGCATTTGAATGGAATCAGTTCAGAGCCTGCTCTCTGCTGCGCAGCAACACTGTCAGCACAGAATGAACAGTGGCATCTGCTCCCACAGCAGAAGAACCAGCAGGGAAAGCTAGTGCTGGGCCTCTTCAGCACACAGGCTGCTTTGCAACGGTGTCACCATCATTGCAGTCTCTCCTCGGTTTCATACCTAAAACTCCATTTGAATCCAAATTCTCAGCTGGTCGCTTTCAGTTGCCCAGCAGCACAGTGAGTACAGCACGAACGTTTGGCTTCTCCTCCCACAACAG
>NW_026915360.1:0-6555 GCF_034315485.1 Pezoporus occidentalis
CAGGAACGTTTGGCTTCTGCTCCCACAGCAGAAGAGCCAGGATTGAAAGCTGGTGCTGGACCTGTTCAGCACACAATCACCTTTACATTGGTGCATCCATCGTTGCTTTCACTGCTCCCTTTCATACAGGAAAAGCATTTGAATGGAATCAGTTCAGAGCCTGCTCTCTGCTGGCAGCAACACAGTCAGCACAGAATGAACAGTGGCATCTGCTCCCACAGCAGAAGAACCAGCAGGGAAAGCTAGTGCTGGGCCTCTTCAGCACACAGGCTGCTTTGCAACGGTGTCACCATCATTGCAGTCTCTCCTCGGTTTCATACCTAAAACTCCATTTGAATCCAAATTCTCAGCTGGTCGCTTTCAGCTGCCCAGCAGCACAGTGAGTACAGCACGAACGTTTGGCTTCTGCTCCCACAGCAGAAGAGCCAGGATTGAAAGCTTGTGCTGGACCTGTTCAGCACACAATCACCTTTACATTGGTGCATCCATCGTTGCTTTCACTGCTCCCTTTCATACAGGAAAAGCATTTGAATGGAATCAGTTCAGAGCCTGCTCTCTGCTGCGCAGCAACACAGTCAGCACAGAATGAACAGTGGCATCTGCTCCCACAGCAGAAGAACCAGCAGGGAAAGCTAGTGCTGGGCCTCTTCAGCACACAGGCTGCTTTGCAACGGTGTCACCATCATTGCAGTCTCTCCTCGGTTTCATACCTAAAACTCCATTTGAATCCAAATTCTCAGCTGGTCGCTCTCAGCTGCAGGCAGCACAGTGAGTACAGCACGAACGTTTGGCTTCTGCTCCCACAGCAGAAGAGCCAGGATTGAAAGCTTGTGCTGGACCTGTTCAGCACACAATCACCTTTACATTGGTGCATCCATCGTTGCTTTCACTGCTCCCTTTCATACAGGAAAAGCATTTGAATGGAATCAGTTCAGAGCCTGCTCTCTGCTGCGCAGCAACACAGTCAGCACAGAATGAACAGTGGCATCTGCTCCCACAGCAGAAGAACCAGCAGGGAAAGCTAGTGCTGGGCCTCTTCAGCACACAGGCTGCTTTGCAACGGTGTCACCATCATTGCAGTCTCTCCTCGGTTTCATACCTAAAACTCCATTTGAATCCAAATTCTCAGCTGGTCGCTCTCAGCTGCAGGCAGCACAGTGAGTACAGCACGAACGTTTGGCTTCTGCTCCCACAGCAGAAGAGCCAGGATTGAAAGCTTGTGCTGGACCTGTTCAGCACACAATCACCTTTACATTGGTGCATCCATCGTTGCTTTCACTGCTCCCTTTCATACAGGAAAAGCATTTGAATGGAATCAGTTCAGAGCCTGCTCTCTGCTGGCAGCAACACAGTCAACAGAACGGTGGCATCTGCTCCCACAGCAGAAGAACCAGCAGGGAAAGCTAGTGCTGGGCCTCTTCAGCACACAGGCTGCTTTGCAACGGTGTCACCATCATTGCAGTCTCTCCTCGGTTTCATACCTAAAAGTCCATTTGAATCGAAAAGCATTTGAAAGGAATCAGTTCAGAGCCTGCTCTCTGCTGCGCAGCAACACAGTCAGCACAGAATGAACAGTGGCATCTGCTCCCACAGCAGAAGAACCAGCAGGGAAAGCTAGTGAAGGGCCTCTTCAGCACACAGGCTGCTTTGCAACGGTGTCACCATCATTGCAGTCTCTCCTCGGTTTCATACCTAAAAGTCCATTTGAATCCAAATTCTCAGCTGGTCGCTCTCAGCTGCAGGCAGCACAGTGAGTACAGCAGGAACGTTTGGCTTCTGCTCCCACAGCAGAAGAGCCAGGATTGAAAGCTTGTGCTGGACCTGTTCAGCACACAATCACCTTTACATTGGTGCATCCATCGTTGCTTTCACTGCTCCCTTTCAAACAGGAAAAGCATTTGAATGGAATCAGTTCAGAGCCTGCTCTCTGCTGGCAGCAACACAGTCAGCGCAGAATGAACAGTGGCATCTGCTCCCACAGCAGAAGAACCAGCAGGGAAAGCTAGTGCTGGGGCTCTTCAGCACACAGGCTGCTTTGCAACGGTGTCACCATCATTGCAGTCTCTCCTCGGTTTCATACCTAAAACTCCATTTGAATCCAAATTCTCAGCTGGTCTCTCTCAGCTGCAGGCAGCACAGTGAGTACAGCACGAACGTTTGGCTTCTGCTCCCACAGCAGAAGAGCCAGGATTGAAAGCTTGTGCTGGACCTGTTCAGCACACAATCACCTTTACATTGGTGCATCCATCGTTGCTTTCACTGCTCCCTTTCATACAGGAAAAGCATTTGAATGGAATCAGTTCAGAGCCTGCTCTCTGCTGGCAGCAACACAGTCAGCACAGAATGAACAGTGGCATCTGCTCCCACAGCAGAAGAACCAGCAGGGAAAGCTAGTGCTGGGCCTCTTCAGCACACAGGCTGCTTTGCAACGGTGTCACCATCATTGCAGTCTCTCCTCGGTTTCATACCTAAAAGTCCATTTGAATCCAAATTCTCAGCTGGTCGCTCTCAGCTGCAGGCAGCACAGTGAGTACAGCACGAACGTTTGGCTTCTGCTCCCACAGCAGAAGAGCCAGGATTGAAAGCTTGTGCTGGACCTGTTCAGCACACAATCACCTTTACATTGGTGCATCCATCGTTGCTTTCACTGCTCCCTTTCATACAGGAAAAGCATTTGAATGGAATCAGTTCAGAGCCTGCTCTCTGCTGGCAGCAACACAGTCAGCACAGAATGAACAGTGGCATCTGCTCCCACAGCAGAAGAACCAGCAGGGAAAGCTAGTGCTGGGCCTCTTCAGCACACAGGCTGCTTTGCAACGGTGTCACCATCATTGCAGTCTCTCCTCGGTTTCATACCTAAAACTCCATTTGAATCCAAATTCTCAGCTGGTCTCTCTCAGCTGCAGGCAGCACAGTGAGTACAGCACGAACGTTTGGCTTCTGCTCCCACAGCAGAAGAGCCAGGATTGAAAGCTTGTGCTGGACCTGTTCAGCACACAATCACCTTTACATTGGTGCATCCATCGTTGCTTTCACTGCTCCCTTTCATACAGGAAAAGCATTTGAAAGGAATCAGTTCAGAGCCTGCTCTCTGCTGGCAGCAACACAGTCAGCACAGAATGAACAGTGGCATCTGCTCCCACAGCAGAAGAACCAGCAGGGAAAGCTAGTGCTGGGCCTCTTCAGCACACAGGCTGCTTTGCAACGGTGTCACCATCATTGCAGTCTCTCCTCGGTTTCATACCTAAAAGTCCATTTGAATCCAAATTCTCAGCTGGTCGCTCTCAGCTGCAGGCAGCACAGTGAGTACAGCACGAACGTTTGGCTTCTGCTCCCACAGCAGAAGAGCCAGGATTGAAAGCTTGTGCTGGACCTGTTCAGCACACAATCACCTTTACATTGGTGCATCCATCGTTGCTTTCACTGCTCCCTTTCATACAGGAAAAGCATTTGAATGGAATCAGTTCAGAGCCTGCTCTCTGCTGGCAGCAACACAGTCAGCACAGAATGAACAGTGGCATCTGCTCCCACAGCAGAAGAACCAGCAGGGAAAGCTAGTGCTGGGCCTCTTCAGCACACAGGCTGCTTTGCAACGGTGTCACCATCATTGCAGTCTCTCCTCGGTTTCATACCTAAAAGTCCATTTGAATCCAAATTCTCAGCTGGTCGCTCTCAGCTGCAGGCAGCACAGTGAGTACAGCACGAACGTTTGGATTCTGCTCCCACAGCAGAAGAGCCAGGATTGAAAGCTTGTGCTGGACCTGTTCAGCACACAATCACCTTTACATTGGTGCATCCATCGTTGCTTTCACTGCTCCCTTTCAAACAGGAAAAGCATTTGAATGGAATCAGTTCAGAGCCTGCTCTCTGCTGGCAGCAACACAGTCAGCACAGAATGAACAGTGGCATCTGCTCCCACAGCAGAAGAACCAGCAGGGAAAGCTAGTGCTGGGCCTCTTCAGCACACAGGCTGCTTTGCAACGGTGTCACCATCATTGCAGTCTCTCCTCGGTTTCATACCTAAAAGTCCATTTGAATCCAAATTCTCAGCTGGTCTCTCTCAGCTGCAGGCAGCACAGTGAGTACAGCACGAACGTTTGGCTTCTGCTCCCACAGCAGAAGAGCCAGGATTGAAAGCTTGTGCTGGACCTGTTCAGCACACAATCACCTTTACATTGGTGCATCCATCGTTGCTTTCACTGCTCCCTTTCATACAGGAAAAGCATTTGAATGGAATCAGTTCAGAGCCTGCTCTCTGCTGGCAGCAACACAGTCAGCACAGAATGAACAGTGGCATCTGCTCCCACAGCAGAAGAACCAGCAGGGAAAGCTAGTGCTGGGCCTCTTCAGCACACAGGCTGCTTTGCAACGGTGTCACCATCATTGCAGTCTCTCCTCGGTTTCATACCTAAAACTCCATTTGAATCCAAATTCTCAGCTGGTCTCTCTCAGCTGCAGGCAGCACAGTGAGTACAGCACGAACGTTTGGCTTCTGCTCCCACAGCAGAAGAGCCAGGATTGAAAGCTTGTGCTGGACCTGTTCAGCACACAATCACCTTTACATTGGTGCATCCATCGTTGCTTTCACTGCTCCCTTTCATACAGGAAAAGCATTTGAATGGAATCAGTTCAGAGCCTGCTCTCTGCTGGCAGCAACACAGTCAGCACAGAATGAACAGTGGCATCTGCTCCCACAGCAGAAGAACCAGCAGGGAAAGCTAGTGCTGGGCCTCTTCAGCACACAGGCTGCTTTGCAACGGTGTCACCATCATTGCAGTCTCTCCTCGGTTTCATACCTAAAACTCCATTTGAATCCAAATTCTCAGCTGGTCTCTCTCAGCTGCAGGCAGCACAGTGAGTACAGCACGAACGTTTGGCTTCTGCTCCCACAGCAGAAGAGCCAGGATTGAAAGCTTGTGCTGGACCTGTTCAGCACACAATCACCTTTACATTGGTGCATCCATCGTTGCTTTCACTGCTCCCTTTCATACAGGAAAAGCATTTGAATGGAATCAGTTCAGAGCCTGCTCTCTGCTGCGCAGCAACACAGTCAGCACAGAATGAACAGTGGCATCTGCTCCCACAGCAGAAGAACCAGCAGGGAAAGCTAGTGCTGGGCCTCTTCAGCACACAGGCTGCTTTGCAACGGTGTCACCATCATTGCAGTCTCTCCTCGGTTTCATACCTAAAACTCCATTTGAATCCAAATTCTCAGCTGGTCGTTTCTCAGCTGCAGGCAGCACAGTGAGTACAGCACGAACGTTTGGCTTCTGCTCCCACAGCAGAAGAGCCAGGATTGAAAGCTTGTGCTGGACCTGTTCAGCACACAATCACCTTTACATTGGTGCATCCATCGTTGCTTTCACTGCTCCCTTTCATACAGGAAAAGCATTTGAATGGAATCAGTTCAGAGCCTGCTCTCTGCTGGCAGCAACACAGTCAGCACAGAATGAACAGTGGCATCTGCTCCCACAGCAGAAGAACCAGCAGGGAAAGCTAGTGCTGGGGCTCTTCAGCACACAGGCTGCTTTGCAACGGTGTCACCATCATTGCAGTCTCTCCTCGGTTTCATACCTAAAAGTCCATTTGAATCCAAATTCTCAGCTGGTCTCTCTCAGCTGCAGGCAGCACAGTGAGTACAGCACGAACGTTTGGCTTCTGCTCCCACAGCAGAAGAGCCAGGATTGAAAGCTTGTGCTGGACCTGTTCAGCACACAATCACCTTTACATTGGTGCATCCATCGTTGCTTTCACTGCTCCCTTTCATACAGGAAAAGCATTTGAATGGAATCAGTTCAGAGCCTGCTCTCTGCTGCGCAGCAACACAGTCAGCACAGAATGAACAGTGGCATCTGCTCCCACAGCAGAAGAACCAGCAGGGAAAGCTAGTGCTGGGCCTCTTCAGCACACAGGCTGCTTTGCAACGGTGTCACCATCATTGCAGTCTCTCCTCGGTTTCATACCTAAAACTCCATTTGAATCCAAATTCTCAGCTGGTCGCTCTCAGCTGCAGGCAGCACAGTGAGTACAGCACGAACGTTTGGCTTCTGCTCCCACAGCAGAAGAGCCAGGATTGAAAGCTTGTGCTGGACCTGTTCAGCACACAATCACCTTTACATTGGTGCATCCATCGTTGCTTTCACTGCTCCCTTTCATACAGGAAAAGCATTTGAAAGGAATCAGTTCAGAGCCTGCTCTCTGCTGCGCAGCAACACAGTCAGCACAGAATGAACAGTGGCATCTGCTCCCACAGCAGAAGAACCAGCAGGGAAAGCTAGTGAAGGGCCTCTTCAGCACACAGGCTGCTTTGCAACGGTGTCACCATCATTGCAGTCTCTCCTCGGTTTCATACCTAAAACTCCATTTGAATCCAAATTCTCAGCTGGTCGCTCTCAGCTGCAGGCAGCACAGTGAGTACAGCACGAACGTTTGGATTCTGCTCCCACAGCAGAAAAGCCAGGATTGAAAGCTTGTGCTGGACCTGTTCAGCACACAATCACCTTTACATTGGTGCATCCATCGTTGCTTTCACTGCTCCCTTTCAAACAGGAAAAG
>NW_026915362.1:0-4699 GCF_034315485.1 Pezoporus occidentalis
AAAGAATGGGGTAAAATAAAAACCAAAAGGAAGAACCTTTTTAAATATGGTGGGGGCATGAAAATTCCCGGGAAATTTTGGGGTTTTTGGGGGTTAAAAATAGGTTTCCTTTAACCTGCCTTTTGGATTGCCCTTCCAGGGGGGCAATAATCTAAATTTTAGCCCCAATGATTTTTTTGACCTGTTTTTTGTGGGTTACGTTTGAAAAATTCATAATCATATGAAACCAAATTGAATCAATATTTTTTTTCTTGTAATAATTTTCGAATTTTGGAGGAGCTAAAGAATTTAGTATAAAAATGTAAAATTTTCAATTGGGGGAAAAAGGTAGGGAGAAGTTAATTTTAGTAGAGGAATATAAAAAGTTTGGGAAAAAATAAAAGAAAGTTAGAAACTTAAAAATTTTAAAATGGGCAGGATTGAACGCAAAAATCTCACGAAACAAATTTTTTAAGTAATTAAAATAAATTTTTCCCCGGGGGAAATTAAAATCTTCTTTATAACCAACCATTGGAAAATTTTATTTTAATTAATGACAAAAATTTGGGCAGGAAATTAACCAAAGGGCATAGTTTTCAAAAACACATTTTTCATTCAAAGAATAATTTTCAGGGAATTGAAAAAGCTGCTAATTTAAACAGGTTTTAACCCCAAAAATTCAAAGGGAATTAAAGAATTATTGGCATTAAAAAAATTTTTTTGAAAAAAAACAGTGCCCAAAAAGATATGCAAAATTTAAGTTGAGGTGGCTTCTTAATTTCCCTTTTTTAATTAAAGGATTTACCCTTTTAGTATTATTGCCTTTAAAAATTTAAAATGGGATTGTTTAAAATAAATACTTACCACTTAACTTAAGTGCTGCAGCCTAAACACTTTCCCATCAAAGAAGAGCTCTTGGTTGGAAATTAAAAATGGACTATTTAGGATGGGTTTAGAAAATTTGGGAGCAATTGGCTGGCATTGAGGCATACTGAAAGGAGCTTTGAAAATTCAAATTTCTAAAAATTAAAGTTTCCTTTTTTGGTTTTTGTTTTCCCGTAAAATGCGGGAATTTTGCTTCAATGAAGAATTTTTTTCCACAAAACAAAAACCTTGAATTTGTACTTTCTGTAAGATTTGGGACTATGAAACAAAAACCTTTGGTTCAGTGTTTGTCTTTGTTTCCTGTTGTTACGGTTGATGCCCTTTTTCTCCTACCATCTGGATATACTAGGGGAAAGTGTATATATATATATATTTTTTTTTTAAACTACAAAGTCCCCTAGACTTTCTGAAAAATTCTTTAAATTACATGGGAAAACCTTTTAATTGGAACTGTGAGTTAAAAAGATCTGTTGAGTGATAAAAAATTTCCCAGAGTGATTTAATGGGGTCACCCCTTAAAACATGCCAGGTCTTGTTTTTTTAAACATCTAAGGGGAAGTTGGGGTCAAAATTTCAATAAATCACAGGTTCATTTTGTACCGCTTTTTCAATTAAAGAAAAAAATGATTAAAAGAAAAAGCCCCAGGGGTTTTTACAGCTTTTGCTTTATCAACATCCCCACCCAAAAAAACATTAGTAGTTAAATTTATCCCCCAAATTTCTTGCCCCCTAAAGGGGACACAAAGTCTATTTTAAACTTATTGCTAGAATGCTGAATTTAAATTGAGTTGTTTTAATATTTTTTTTTTGATATTTGAAAATAGGATTAATTCACACCCATCTGTTATCTTGCCTTTTTTTCATGATAGGCCCAGCAGTTTCAGGAAATGAAATGAACACCAAGGGGTCACTGTTCATTGTTTTGGATTATTTTATGTGATGCAAATTAAGTCAGGAGATCACTCAGCTAATATTGCATAAAATTTTTTTAGTAAAGGGCTTTGGGTTTATTAGGTTTAATTTTATTTTAAAAAAAGGCTCATATTGTGTTTTCCATGGGTTTTGGGTGAGTACCAGTCAAAAAAATAAAGGTGGAGTACTTTTTTTTTGTCCCTTACTATGCTTTAGAATTTTTTGAAATTTGGGGGTTTTGGGGTAGGGAAACAGACATATTGATCAGGGATTTTTGGGAAATTTGAAAAAATTTTTTCCCTTTTAGCCAAATATTGTTATGGTCTTAAATTTTAAACCTCCCCCCCAGCTATAACTGGAATTAGGATATGCAGAAAGGTGATTTAATTCCTGCAGTTGAAAGGGGGAAATGCTAGAAGTACATAAATGTAGGGATGACAATAAAGTGATGTTACACACATTAAATTTTAAAATTTGGCATTTGCAATCCAATTTCAACTTGAACTGAAAATTTTTTGTGACATTTTATTGTTTGTTTTCCATTTACTTTAAATTTTGGGGCTTTTTCCTTCTTGTTTGACCTCAAATATAGTTTTTTTTCCCCAAAAAAAATCCTTAACACTACAAAAGTTTTTTTATTTTTTTGTTTTTATTATACTTTTTTTTCACCACCTTGGTGATGAAAAAAGTATCCAAAAGCCAGTACAAAACACTGCCAGAGTGATAAATATCCTTCACCAGAGGTGAAAATTAGGTTGAATGTTTTTGGGCCCTGCAGTAACTTTCAAAAATGTTGCTGTTATTTTTTTTGACGAGGAGGAAATTGTTTTTCTATAAAACCAAAATTTTTTAGACATTTCAATTAAAAATTTTTGTGCATGGAAAAAGGGAGAAAAACCCTTTTCTTCTTAACAGAAAAGGGGGCTGAAAAAATTAAACTTAATTTGGTGCCTGCTAAAAAAGGCTTTCAAATTTTTTGGGCTTGCATTCAGGAATTCTGTTTTCCAGTCTCATCCTTAAAAATATTGGTGAACTTTTAACAAAACCCCTTGTCCCCTTTGGGGACCCGTTTTTAGGATCAGCCCCAGTTGTGGGTGTTTCATTAGAGTTCACATATTATTAGCTTTTCTGTAAATGGGCCCCTCAAGTATTTGTTTCCCTTTCCTTGACCAAAATTTTTCAGGATAGACCAAATTTATTTAAATTATTATTATTTTGCCAATGCACATGTTGCAAATTTTATAGTAACAGTTTCACATCTGTGGCTGAATTTTAGAAACTAAAACTGATATGGATTTTTATTTTTCCCTCACTCCGGAAACATTTGTAAACTCCTTAAGTTTCCTTAAAAAATTTTGTTTTAAAAAAATAAAAAGTACCCACTAATCCTCTTTGAAAAAAAGTGGGGGAAAACATTTGATTATTCTGTAAATCCAGGGGGAGCTGTCCCAAAATTTTGTGTTAATTTTTCAGAATCAAAAGGTTTGTATCAGATCTTTCATTTTACAACAACAATTTGTTATTTGGATTTTAAAACCTCCCCAAAAGCCTATAACCTTTCATTTAAGAGTATTTTCTTTTTTTTTTGGGTGTCCAATCATCTGTATTTTAGCAGGTTTTTTTTGGAATATTTGTGCCAAATAGTCCCACTGCAGTTAAAAGGTTTTGTTTTTTTTTTGGTGGTGTTTTGGTTTTTTTCTCAATATTGCTAGCATTTCTTCAAAAATCTGAAATTCAAAATTTTTTTTGGGGTTACCAAGAAGCTGAATTCATTTATCAGTTTTCAATTTAAGAAAATTAAAATAGATGATTTGGGGATTTTATTTTAAAATTTTTTAAAATGGTTCCTTAATTTTAAACAGTTGAGCAGGAAAAAATCAGCTATTTCAACTGGACAATCGTTATTATTTTGTCTGTTGGGGAAAATCTTTGCCCCCCCGGGTTTTTCATGGGAAATGGGTCCTTAAACTTGGGCCTTTCCAGTGTAAATTTGCCTCCCAAAAAGTAGGAAAAACCCCCATTAGGATTTTCCCCTTTTTTTAAATTTTTAGGACAGAACCCCTTCTGGAAAGGGAAATGTTTGGGTTTTCAGGTTCTTGGGAAAGGGTTTAAGGTTCAGACTGGGAATTGATTTCAAAACCAGAGTAAATAAGAGAATTTTTCCAAGCCAAATGTTTTTCCCACTGGAAAATTTCTTTTAAATTTTGGGACCATAGGAATGTAAAAATTCATTTAATTTTAGCTTCATATCTGGAGTTGGGAAAGTAGTTTGGGAATTAAGGGGTTTTTTAATGGTGCATATAATTCGGAGCCTTTTATTACCTCTTGAACTTTCCAAATCTTTAAAACCATTGCTTTAGGACAGGCTTTTCAATGTTTCCCAGTAAAATAAAATAAATATAACTGAAAAAAAAAATGGAAAATAAAATTTTTGGGTTCCCCGGGGGTTGGTTTTACCTAAAAAAAATTTTTCCTCATTTTGAGACTTAAAATAAAACTTTCCAGTTTTTTTTGGAGTTAGGGGGCCCGTTTAAAAATTTTTTGAAATTTATTACATGAGATGTGTGAGAGATGTGAATAACTGTAGAAATTTTAAAATTTTTGTATTAGGTTTGTGATGAATTTTTCCAGGGGATCAACAGTGCAGCAAAGTAAAAAACCCTTTTTTAAAAATAAATCTAACTGTTCTTTAATGTTAAAATATCCAAACATGGGGGTTTATATTTCTATAAATGGGAAAAAAAAATTTATCTCCCATTTTAACACTTAAAATAACATAATTATATACTGAAAATCAAAGACCTTTTTTTCCAGTATCTTGGAGACTAAAAAACATTTATCAAGTAAGATATAAAACAAATGATTTTATTGCAGAGTTTTCGTGTTTTATGTATCTATGAAGTTTTTCAAACTGTGCACACCA
>NW_026915363.1:0-3977 GCF_034315485.1 Pezoporus occidentalis
GGTCGCTTTCAGTTGCCCAGCAGCACAGTGAGTACAGCACGAACGTTTGGCTTCTGCTCCCACAGCAGAAGAGCCAGGATTGAAAGCTTGTGCTGGACCTGTACAGCACACAATCACCTTTACATTGGTGCATCCATCGTTGCTTTCACTGCTCCCTTTCATACAGGAAAAGCATTTGAATGGAATCAGTTCAGAGCCTGCTCTCTGCTGCGCAGCAACACTGTCAGCACAGAATGAACAGTGGCATCTGCTCCCACAGCAGAAGAACCAGCAGGGAAAGCTAGTGCTGGGCCTCTTCAGCACACAGGCTGCTTTGCAACGGTGTCACCATCATTGCAGTCTCTCCTCGGTTTCATACCTAAAACTCCATTTGAATCCAAATTCTCAGCTGGTCGCTTTCAGTTGCCCAGCAGCACAGTGAGTACAGCACGAACGTTTGGCTTCTGCTCCCACAGCAGAAGAGCCAGGATTGAAAGCTTGTGCTGGACCTGTTCAGCACACAATCACCTTTACATTGGTGCATCCATCGTTGCTTTCACTGCTCCCTTTCATACAGGAAAAGCATTTGAATGGAATCAGTTCAGAGCCTGCTCTCTGCTGCGCAGCAACACTGTCAGCACAGAATGAACAGTGGCATCTGCTCCCACAGCAGAAGAACCAGCAGGGAAAGCTAGTGCTGGGCCTCTTCAGCACACAGGCTGCTTTGCAACGGTGTCACCATCATTGCAGTCTCTCCTCGGTTTCATACCTAAAACTCCATTTGAATCCAAATTCTCAGCTGGTCGCTTTCAGTTGCCCAGCAGCACAGTGAGTACAGCACGAACGTTTGGCTTCTGCTCCCACAGCAGAAGAGCCAGGATTGAAAGCTTGTGCTGGACCTGTTCAGCACACAATCACCTTTACATTGGTGCATCCATCGTTGCTTTCACTGCTCCCTTTCATACAGGAAAAGCATTTGAATGGAATCAGTTCAGAGCCTGCTCTCTGCTGGCAGCAACACAGTCAGCACAGAAAGAACAGTGGCATCTGCTCCCACAGCAGAAGAACCAGCAGGGAAAGCTAGTGCTGGGCCTCTTCAGCACACAGGCTGCTTTGCAACGGTGTCACCATCATTGCAGTCTCTCCTCGGTTTCATACCTAAAACTCCATTTGAATCCAAATTCTCAGCTGGTCTCTCTCAGCTGCAGGCAGCACAGTGAGTACAGCACGAACGTTTGGCTTCTGCTCCCACAGCAGAAGAGCCAGGATCAGGAAAAGCAGGAAAAGCAATTGAATGGAATCAGTTCAGAGCCTGCTCTCTGCTGCGCAGCAACACTGTCAGCACAGAATGAACAGTGGCATCTGCTCCCACAGCAGAAGAACCAGCAGGGAAAGCTAGTGCTGGGCCTCTTCAGCACACAGGCTGCTTTGCAACGGTGTCACCATCATTGCAGTCTCTCCTCGGTTTCATACCTAAAACTCCATTTGAATCCAAATTCTCAGCTGGTCGCTTTCAGTTGCCCAGCAGCACAGTGAGTACAGCACGAACGTTTGGCTTCTGCTCCCACAGCAGAAGAGCCAGGATTGAAAGCTTGTGCTGGACCTGTTCAGCACACAATCACCTTTACATTGGTGCATCCATCGTTGCTTTCACTGCTCCCTTTCATACAGGAAAAGCATTTGAATGGAATCAGTTCAGAGCCTGCTCTCTGCTGCGCAGCAACACAGTCAGCACAGAAAGAACAGTGGCATCTGCTCCCACAGCAGAAGAACCAGCAGGGAAAGCTAGTGCTGGGCCTCTTCAGCACACAGGCTGCTTTGCAACGGTGTCACCATCATTGCAGTCTCTCCTCGGTTTCATACCTAAAACTCCATTTGAATCCAAATTCTCAGCTGGTCTCTCTCAGCTGCAGGCAGCACAGTGAGTACAGCACGAACGTTTGGCTTCTGCTCCCACAGCAGAAGAGCCAGGATTGAAAGCTTGTGCTGGACCTGTTCAGCACACAATCACCTTTACATTGGTGCATCCATCGTTGCTTTCACTGCTCCCTTTCATACAGGAAAAGCAATTGAATGGAATCAGTTCAGAGCCTGCTCTCTGCTGCGCAGCAACACTGTCAGCACAGAATGAACGGTGGCATCTGCTCCCACAGCAGAAGAACCAGCAGGGAAAGCTAGTGCTGGGCCTCTTCAGCACACAGGCTGCTTTGCAACGGTGTCACCATCATTGCAGTCTCTCCTCGGTTTCATACCTAAAACTCCATTTGAATCCAAATTCTCAGCTGGTCGCTTTCAGTTGCCCAGCAGCACAGTGAGTACAGCACGAACGTTTGGCTTCTGCTCCCACAGCAGAAGAGCCAGGATTGAAAGCTTGTGCTGGACCTGTTCAGCACACAATCACCTTTACATTGGTGCATCCATCGTTGCTTTCACTGCTCCCTTTCATACAGGAAAAGCATTTGAATGGAATCAGTTCAGAGCCTGCTCTCTGCTGGCAGCAACACAGTCAGCACAGAAAGAACAGTGGCATCTGCTCCCACAGCAGAAGAACCAGCAGGGAAAGCTAGTGCTGGGCCTCTTCAGCACACAGGCTGCTTTGCAACGGTGTCACCATCATTGCAGTCTCTCCTCGGTTTCATACCTAAAACTCCATTTGAATCCAAATTCTCAGCTGGTCTCTCTCAGCTGCAGGCAGCACAGTGAGTACAGCACGAACGTTTGGCTTCTGCTCCCACAGCAGAAGAGCCAGGATTGAAAGCTTGTGCTGGACCTGTTCAGCACACAATCACCTTTACATTGGTGCATCCATCGTTGCTTTCACTGCTCCCTTTCATACAGGAAAAGCAATTGAATGGAATCAGTTCAGAGCCTGCTCTCTGCTGCGCAGCAACACTGTCAGCACAGAATGAACAGTGGCATCTGCTCCCACAGCAGAAGAACCAGCAGGGAAAGCTAGTGCTGGGCCTCTTCAGCACACAGGCTGCTTTGCAACGGTGTCACCATCATTGCAGTCTCTCCTCGGTTTCATACCTAAAACTCCATTTGAATCCAAATTCTCAGCTGGTCGCTTTCAGTTGCCCAGCAGCACAGTGAGTACAGCACGAACGTTTGGCTTCTGCTCCCACAGCAGAAGAGCCAGGATTGAAAGCTTGTGCTGGACCTGTTCAGCACACAATCACCTTTACATTGGTGCATCCATCGTTGCTTTCACTGCTCCCTTTCATACAGGAAAAGCATTTGAATGGAATCAGTTCAGAGCCTGCTCTCTGCTGGCAGCAACACAGTCAGCACAGAAAGAACAGTGGCATCTGCTCCCACAGCAGAAGAACCAGCAGGGAAAGCTAGTGCTGGGCCTCTTCAGCACACAGGCTGCTTTGCAACGGTGTCACCATCATTGCAGTCTCTCCTCGGTTTCATACCTAAAACTCCATTTGAATCCAAATTCTCAGCTGGTCTCTCTCAGCTGCAGGCAGCACAGTGAGTACAGCACGAACGTTTGGCTTCTGCTCCCACAGCAGAAGAGCCAGGATTGAAAGCTTGTGCTGGACCTGTTCAGCACACAATCACCTTTACATTGGTGCATCCATCGTTGCTTTCACTGCTCCCTTTCATACAGGAAAAGCAATTGAATGGACCAGCAGGGAAAGCTAGTGCTGGGCCTCTTCAGCACACAGGCTGCTTTGCAACGGTGTCACCATCATTGCAGTCTCTCCTCGGTTTCATACCTAAAACTCCATTTGAATCCAAATTCTCAGCTGGTCTCTCTCAGCTGCCCAGCAGCACAGTGAGTACAGCACGAACGTTTGGCTTCTGCTCCCACAGCAGAAGAGCCAGGATTGAAAGCTTGTGCTGGACCTGTTCAGCACACAATCACCTTTACATTGGTGCATCCATCGTTGCTTTCACTGCTCCCTTTCATACAGGAAAAGCATTTGAATGGAATCAGTTCAGAGCCTGCTCTCTGCTGCGCAGCAACACTGTCAGCACAGAATGAACGG
>NW_026915364.1:0-4597 GCF_034315485.1 Pezoporus occidentalis
GTCACCCTACTTGAGTGCTTTGCTCAGGGGAGCAGACAGTGACAGGAAAGAGCAGGAGGAAGGAGCCATTGGGTTGCTTCTGAGCTCAAGCCCTGTTGGTTTGCTCCAAGCTTTCCCCTTCGCTACCCCCTGTTTGGAGGGTGTTTGGGGTTGTTTGAGGGTGTTTTGGGGGTGTTAAACTGTTGTGGAGGGGGTTTTGGGTGTTTTGAGCTGTTTCAGAGGTGTTTTGGGGTGGTTCTGGGGTGGTTTTGGGGTGTTTCGGAGTGTTTTGGGGTGTTGTAGGGATGTTTCAGAGTGTTTTTGGGTGTTTTGGGCTGGTTTGGGCTTTCTTTGGGTTATTTTGGTTGTTTTGGGCTGGTTTGGGGGTATTTTGGGCTGGTTTGGGCTGGTTTTGGGGTGCTGACGTGCCACCCCCCAGTGCAAAGGGCCGTGTCCCTGTTCTCCCTCACAAAGCCGGTGCTGAGCCTCGAGCCCCCCCACCCCCAACCCCCGGAGAGGCTGCGGGGGGGCGCCTTTCCCCCATGAAGTACAGGGACCCCCCCCATATGGAGACAGCCCCCCCCATGTCCCCCTTGTATGTGGGGCTGGGACCCCCCCCCAGTATGGGGACACCCCAGTGCCCCCCCCCATTCCCCTTTGCCTTCCTCACCCCCCCCCCCCCCAGCCTTGGACCTACCCCAGAAGGTGTCGCAGCTCGAGGCCAGGCTAAAGCAGCTCCACAGCGACCTCCAGAAGGTACCATTTTGGGGGGGTTGGGGTGATTTGGGGCTGTTTTGGGTTCTCACTGGGTGGCACCTATAGGAGAAGCAGGACAAGGTGGTTTGGGGTGGTTTTTCGGGTGTTTTGAGGCTGCTTTGGGTCTGTTTTGGAGCTCTGACCCTGTATCCTATAGGAGAAGCAGGACAAGGTGGTTTTGGGGTGGTTTGGGGGGGTTTTGGGGATGGGTTTCAGAGTTTGGGGTGGTTTTCGCCTCTTTTAAGGCTCTTTTGGGGCTCTGACCCTGTGTCCCATAGGGGAAGCAGGACAAGGTAAATTTGGGGTGCTTTGGGGGTGTTTTGGAGGTGGATTTGGGTGTTTTGAGGTGTTTTTGTTCTGTTTTAGTGCTGTTTTGGGGCTCTGACCCTATATCCCACAGGAGAAGCAGGACAAGGTGATTTGGGGGTCGTTTTGGCCTCTTTTGGGGTTTGCTTTGGGTGTTTTGGCCTGGTCTTTTTTGGGGCTGTTTTCTGCCTGTTCTGGGACTCTGACGCTGTATAGCATAGGAGAAGCAGGACAAGGTGATTTTGGGGTGGTTTTAGGGTGGTTTGGGGGTGGTTTTTATTGTTTTGGGTTGGTTTTGCCCTGTTTTAAGGCTGTTTTGGGGTTCTGATCCTGTGTCCCATAGGAGAAGCAGGACAAGTTGGTTTTGGGGTGGTTTTGGCTTGTTTTGGGGTTTGCTTTTGGTGTTTTGGCTTGGTTTTGTCCTGTTTTTTGGCTGTTTAGGGGCTCTGACCCTGTATCCCACAGGAGAAGGAGAACAAGGTGGTTTTGGGTAGTTTTGGGGCTGTTTTGGCGTTTTTTGATTGGTTTTGTCCTGTTTTGGGGCTTTTTGGGAGCTCTGACCCTGTATCCCATAGCAGAAGGAGGACAAGGTGGTTTTGGGCTGGGTTTTTGGGGTGTTTTGGGTTGCTTTTGGCCAGTTTGGGGGCTCTGACCCTTTATAGTATAGGAAAAGCAGGACAAGGTTATTTTGGGGTGGTTTTGGCCCGTTTTGGGGGTTGGTTTCTTTCTTTTGGCTGGTTTTTGGCCTGTATTGGGGTGTTTTGGGTCTGTTTTGGGGCTCTGACACAGTATGCCACAGGAGAAGCCGGACAAGGTGTTTTTGTGGTTTTTTGGGGCTGTTTTGGGGGTTTTGGAGTGTTTTTGTCCTGTTTTGGAGCTCTGACCCTGTATCCCCCAGGAGAAGGAGTACAAGGTTGTTTGTTTTGGGGGTGTTTTGGTGGGTTTTGGCCTGTTTTTGTCCTGTTTTGTGGCTGTTTTGGGGCTCTGACCCTTGATCCCACAGGAGAAGCAGAACAAGGTGGTTTTGGGGTGTTTTGGGGCTGTTTTGGGGGTTTTGGATTGGTTTTGGGGTGTTTTGGGGCTTTTTTGGAGCTCTGACACGATATACCATAGCAGAAGGAGGAGAAGGTGGTTTTGGGCTGGGTTTTGGGGGGTTTTGACTGTTTTTGGCCTGTCTGGGGGCTCTGACCCTGTATCCCATAGCAGGAGGACAAGGTGGTTTTGGGCTGTTTTTTGGGGTGTTTTGGCCTATTTTTGTCCTGTTTTGTGGCTGTTTTGGTGCTCTGACCCTGTATCCCACAGGACAAGCAGGACAAGGTGGTTTTGGGCTGCTTTTGGAGGTTTTGGGGCTGCTTTTGGAATGTTTTGGCTTGGTTTTGCCCTGTTTTGGGTCTGTTTTGACCCTGTGTCCCATAGAAGAAGCAGGAGAAGTTGGTTTGAGGTGTTTTGGGGCTTTTTGGTGGGTTTTGGAGTGTTTTTGCCTTGTTTTGGGCTGTTTTGGGGCTCTGACCTTGTATCCCATAGGAGAAGCAGGACAAGGTGGTTTTGAGGTGTTTTGGGGCTTTTTGGGGGGGGAGTGTGGAGTGTTTTTGTCCTGTTTCCTGGCTGTTTTGGGGCTCTGACCCTCAATCCCATAGCATAAGCAGGATGAGGTGGTTTGGGGCTATTTTGGGGGTGTTTTGGGTTGGTTTTGTCCTGTTTTGGGGCTCTGACCCTGTATCCCAGAGGAGAAACATGCGACGTTGATTTTGGAGTGGTTTTGGCCTGTTTTGGGGTTGGCTTCGGCTGTTTTGGCCTGTATTTTCCTGGTTTTTACCTGTGCTTTTGGGGGTTGTTTTGGGGCTGCTTTTGGCATGTTTGTGCTTGTTTTTGTCCTGTTTTGGGGCTGTTTGGGGCCTCTGACCCTGTATCTCATAGGAGAAGCAGGAGAAGGTGTTTTTGAGGTGTTTTGGGCTGTTTGGGTGGTTTTGGGAGTGTTTTTATCCTGTTTTGGGCCTGTTTGGGGCCTCTGACCCTGTATCCCATAGCAGAAGCAGGGCACTGTGGGTTTGGGGTGTTTTTGGCCTGTTTTGGGTCTGTTTTGAGGCTCTGACCCTGTATCCCACAGGAGAAGCAGGACAAGGTGGTTTTGGGGTGGTTTTGGGGGGGGGGGGTTTGGTCGTTTTTGTCTTGTTTTGGGGCTGTTTTGTGGCTCTGACCCTGTGTCCCATAGGAGAAGCAGGACAAGGTGGTTTTGGGGTGTTTTGGGGGTGTTTTGGGTTTTTTTTTTGTGTGTTTTGGGTCTGTTTTTGGGCTCTGACCCTGTATCCCATAGGAAAATCAGGACAAGGTGGTTTTGGGTTGGTTTGTGGGTTTTGGAGCTGGTTTTGGGGTGATTTGGCTTGTACTTGGCATGTTTTGGGTGTGTTTCAGGGCTCTGACCATGTATCCCACAGGAGAAGCAGGACAAGTTGGTTTTGGGGTGCTTTGGCCTGGTTTTGGCCTGTTTTGGGGCTCTGACCCTGTGTTCCATAGGAGAAGCAGGACAAGGTGGTTTTGGGGTGGTTTTGTCCCGTTTTGGGGGTCTGTTTTGGGGCTCTGAGCCTGTGTTCCATAGGAGAAGCAGGACAAGGTGGTTTTGGGCTGGTTTGGGGGTTTTGGAGCTGGTTTTGGGGTGATTTGGGTTGTACTTGGTCTGTTTTGGTTCTGTTTCAAGGCTCTGATCATGTATCCCACAGGAGAAGCAGGACAAGGTGGTTTTTGGCTAGTTTTGGGCTGGTTTAGGTTGGTTTTGTCCTGTTTTTGGGCTCTGACCTGTGTCCCATAGGAGAAGCAGGACAAGGTGATTTTGGGGTGGTTTTGGCCTGTTTTGGGGGTGTTTTGGCCTGGTTTTGGCCTTGTTTTGGCCTTGTTTTGTCCTGGTTTTGTCCTGTTTTGGGGCTGTTTGGGGGTCTGACCCTGTATCCCATAGGAGAATCAGGACAAGGTGCTTTTGGGGTTTTTCGGGGTGTTTTTGTTCCGTTTTGTGTCTTTTTTGAGTCTCTGACCCTCTATTCCACAGGAGAAGCAGGACAAGGTGGTTTTGGGTTGGTTTGGGTGTTTTGGAGATGGTTTTGGGGTGGTTTCAGGGTGGTTTTGTTCTGTTTTATGTCTGTTTTGAGGCTCTGACCCTGTGTCCCATATGAGAAGCAGGACGAGGTGGTTTTGGGTTGGTTTGGGGGTTTTGGAGATGGTTTTGGGGTGATTTGGGTTGTACTTGGCGTGTTCTGCGTTTGTTTCAGGGCTCTGACCGTGCATCCCACAGGAGAAGCAGGACAAGGTGGTTTTGGTGTGGTTTTGTCCTGCTTCTGGGTTTTTTGGGGTCTGTTTTGGGGCTCTTACCCTGTATCCCATTGGAAAAGGAGAAGAAGGTGGTTTTGAGCTGTTCTGGGCCTTTTTTTTTGGGTTTTGGAATGTTTTTGTCCTGTTTTGGGGTTGTTTTGAGGCTCTGACCCTGTACCCCATAGGCGAAGGAGGACAAGGTGGTTTTGGGGTGTTTCGGGGGTGTTTTGGATTTTTTTGACTGTTTTTGTCCTGT
>NW_026915365.1:0-4313 GCF_034315485.1 Pezoporus occidentalis
CTTCAGAAGCCAGTCCCTACTATCAGAAAGGACCTGGCATGGCCATACACACACGTGCTCAGGTGCAGTATCATACACATCAGTAAATAATATAAAAAAAAAAAAAATCCATAGTGTATAATACTGTGACAGTTTTTTCAGTATATTCACAGACAGTAATCTCCGATTACCTGTAATAAACTGGCCATAAATCCTGAAGGACCTTGTCTATAAAATTGAGTAACCCATCAATATCCTATCTCTTCTAAAAATACCCATATTTTACACTAATATACACGGCATCTGCTTGCAAACACAGACGTAGCCATAAATAAAACTTTATTCTTTCATTTCATTTACAAGCTACCAAGTACTATGTATTTACACAGCACTGGACACTTAAAGTAGTTGCAGTCACAAAATGATCCAGACAGCTGTTGATAAAGTAAAGGATCTTAAGATAAAAGCAAAGTAATACTGTAACAGATAAGTGGCAAAAAAAAGCAGTTTTGCCATAATGATAGACTTGCATGTTGCATCAATTCTGGTTGAAACAACTGAGTGCCATGCGATTCTCAGCTTTAACTGTTTGCAGTCTGGCTAAAGTTTGTACAGTCATTTCTCCTTTGCAGTTATTAAAATAAAAAAGTTAAAAACTATAGCAGCAACAAGCAAACCCTGTGACAGGAAGGCAAGGTTTAAGAACTAAAAAAGTTTATACAATGTGCTTAGGAAGGTTGCAGAATTTATTTTCCATCGGCTGGAGTTCGACTGAGTGACAACATGATTGGGGCGTATCTTTCACACAGTTCATGTGTGGAGTAGGAGGGTAACTTTGGCGGATCATTGAAACCTTTAATCTCTGTAGAGCAATCTAGCAGTTTTGGCGGGAAAAATCTGTCAGCTTTTCTTGCAAGTTGGCTGCCAAATAAAACAATAAAGCCGAGCATAAGCATGTATTTCTATTGGATGTGGAATTCTCCTTTTTCTGCCTGATTTTTATTTAATGGTGGGTGGGAGGAAGTGGACTTTACTTGGAATAATCCACTTCCTTTGAGTCTGCCAGTGATAAAGGACATACCATTCCTAGGAAGATGTTAATATAAATGCCCCTTAAGAAGGTCTTAAGAAAAACAAATGTTTTTCCATTCAAAAAGCATGTTTCCTTTAAGGCCTAATAACCCAGTGCAATATATGGGAAAAACAAAAACTTTAAAAATCAGGGTACCTCAAAATACATTACCAAGGCAGAGAAGATACAGGTTCAGTTCAAGATATGGAAAACATCACATTTTTTAAAAAAAAGGGGGTTTTTCCCGAATGAATAAATGACTTACGTTCCATTTCTTGTCCAAGATAGGAACACCAACGGTTTCTCATATCTTCCACAGCAACAATTCCCTTTTTTTCCATTTCATCCACCAGTAGTAATGGCAAACATGGGACAATAAGCTCATTCATAATGATCAGGCCGTTGTTTACTTCCTTTATCATCTCCTGATTCAAACAGTGCTGAGCATGTTCATTTAGTTTCTTCATAAGCCACCACAAAAAAGGAAAGCCTTTAAGTATACAGCATATCATGTTCTACCCTGCATCAGTTTCTGTTTAAAGCACAGTCTTCCTACAAAGCTACCTGGTAATTTGTATTAACCACAGTCACACTTTATCATTTACAGCGAGGACCATATACTCTATTAAACCACTTGATCTTGTGCTGTTCCTCAAACCACTTCATTTGATACCTCCCAACTCAACCTGTGCAGCTGAAGGCCCAGATCCTGTCACCTGCTTTGGTTTTCTCACTTTTGCTAAAAATTTACATAATAAGGAAAAACAACCTTGTTTCCTGCTGATGCCTTTCTCAGTATTCATCTCCCCATCAAATTGTGGCAACAGGGTGAGTCAGTGAGTCTGCTCACCAACACTGTCAATTGCTGTTCCTACCTAACCCAGACATGATGGCAGCGAGCATACCATTTACAGTCGTAAAGAACATGATTGATTATTCCCCCCCCCAAAAAGCCAATAATTTCTTTATTACTTCTACTATTTTTCCATTCAAAAAGCATGTTTCCTTTAAGGCCTAATAACCCAGTGCAATATATGGGAAAAACAAAAACTTTAAAAATCAGGGTACCTCAAAATACATTACCAAGGCAGAGAAGATACAGGTTCAGTTCAAGATATGGAAAACATCACATTTTTTAAAAAAAAGGGGGTTTTTCCCGAATGAATAAATGACTTACGTTCCATTTCTTGTCCAAGATAGGAACACCAACGGTTTTTTTTCCTTGATTATGTCACTTTTAGCAAAAGTAAAAAACCAAAGCAGGGGGGGAACGGGTTTGGGGGCCTTCAGCTGCACAGGTTGAGTTGGGGGGGTTCAAATGAAGTGGTTTGAGGAACAGCACAAGATCAAGTGGTTTAATAGAGTATAGGGTCCTCGCTGTAAATGATAAAGTGTGACTGGGGTTTAAAATACAAATTACCAGGTAGTTTTGTAGGAAGACTGTGCTTTAAACAGAAATTTGATCATGGTAGAACATGATATGCTGTATACTTAAAGGCTTTCCTTTTTTGTGGTGGCTTATGAAGAAACTAAATGAACATGCTGGGCCTTTTGAATCAGGAGATGATCAGGAAAAAAAAGGCCTGATATTATGAATGAGTTTATTTCCCATTTTGCCATTACTACTGGTGGATGAAATGGAAGAAAAAGATATTGTTGCTGTGGAAGATATGAGAAACCGTTGGTGTTCCTATCTTGGACAAGAAAGGGAAAAGGAAAAACCCATTTATTCATTCAGGAAAAAGGGCCCCTTTTTTTATAAATGTGATTTTTTCCATTTTGAACTGAACCTGTATCTTCTTTGCCTTGGTAATGTATTTTGAGGTCCCCTAATTTTTAAGTAATCCCATTTTTTCCATATATTGCACGGGGTTTTTAGGCCTTAAAGGAAACATGCTTTTTAAATGGAAAAACATTTGTTTTTCTTGGGTTTTAAGGGGGCTTTTATATTAACATCTTCCTAGGAATGGTATGTCCTAGTTATCACTGGCAACCAAAGGAAGTGGATTATTCCAAGTGAAAGTCCACTTCCTCCCCCCCACCATTAAATAAAAATCAGGAAAAAAAGGAGAATTCCACATCCAATAAAATCATGCTTATGCTCGGTTTTTATTGTTTTATTTGCAGCCAACTTGCAAAAAAAATTTGACAGATTTCCTGCCAAAACTGCTAGATTGCTCTACAGAGATTAAAGGTTTCAATGACCCCGGCCAAAACCCTCCTACTCCACACATGAACTGTGTGAAAAATACGCCCGAAAATGTTTACTCAGTTTAAAATCCAGGCCCCATGGAAGATTAAATTTGGAACCTTCCTAACACATTTTATAAACTTTTTTAGTTCTTAAACCTTGCCTTCCTGTCACAGGGTTTTTCTTGTTGCTGCTATAGTTTTTAACTTTTTTATTTTAATAAATAAAGGGGAAAAACTTTCAAACTTTTTGCCAGACTGCAAACAGTTAAAGCTAGAATGGCCCTGGCACTCAGTTGTTTCAAAACCCGAAAAAGATGAAAATGCAAGTCTAAAATTATGGCAAAACTGCTTTTTTTTTCCCCCTTATCTGTTACAGTATTACTTTGCTTTTTATTTAAGATCCTTTTCTTTTTCAACAGCTGTCTGGGTATTTTGTGACTCAACTACTTTTAGTGCTGTGTAAATACATTAGTCTTGGTAGCTTGTAAATGAAATGAAAGAATAAAGTTTTATTTATGGCTACGTCTGTGTTTTAAGCAGATGCCGTGTATATTAGTGTAAAATATGGGTATTTTTAAAGAGATAGAGTATATTGATGGGTTACTCAATTTTATAGACAAGGTCCCAAGGGTTTATGGCCAGTTTAGTTACAGGTAATTGGAAATTATTTTCTGTAATATATGAAAAAACTTTCACAGTTTTCACTATGGGTTTTTTTTTTTATATTATTTACTGATGTGTATGATACTGCACCTGGGCCGGGGGTGTGTATGGCCATGCCAGGTCCCTTTTTGATAGTAGGGAAATGGCTTCTGAACAAAACAATAATGCCCTTTTCCCTTTAAAAACTTAGAAAAAAATTTTGGGAAAAAAAACTAAAACTATTTTCAGTGGAAATGTATTAAACCCCTTTTTAGAAAAATTTTTTAAAAATTGATTTAAATAAAAGGAAATAAAGATTTTTTTAAAAAATAAATTTTTGAAGCTTAAGAATTAATCAATTTTTCAATTGGTATTTTAGTCATGTAAGTGACCAGAAATAAAACTTTACATTAATTCCTTACTTGAA